>NW_007726453.1:0-18587 GCF_000696425.1 Galeopterus variegatus | reverse complement strand
AGGGGCGCGAGCGCGGCGGCCCCGCTGAGCTGCGCGCACACGCCGGCGCCGCGCAGCCCCGAGCCCCGGGAGCAGTCCCCGGGCGCGCAGCAGCCGGTCAGCAGGCGCCACGTGCGCGCGCTCAGCACGTAGCCCAGGACGAAGAGCACGAGCGCCGGCACCAGCAGGAAGACCAGGCCGTAGGGCAGGTTCCAGGCGGCGGTGCAGGGGCACTGGAACACCGCCGCCGAGAAGATGCGCTCCCCGCCGGCCGTCAGCAGGGTCAACAGGCCATAGCCCAGCGTGCTGCCGTGCTTGAGGTGCAGGTCCAGCACCGCCCGGAGCTTCTCCATGGGTCTCCTACTCCCGGCGTCGTGGACAGGCCCAGATGCTTCTGCCTCTCCGCTGCCCTAGCCGTCGTGTGGTTTGGGTGCACTGGGGTCTGGGGCTTTCCGCTCTGCTAAAAAACACCTTTCGAAAAGGAAAGAGGACTTATATGGCCTTCTCAAAGTTTCACTTTCTCATTTCAGCCAAACCAGCTCTTGTTGATAAGGAGACTCGGGCAATTACTCTTGGTACCCTTGGCCTCTCCTGTACCCAGCCCTTCCCACAGGCACCAATGACCTTTCGCCCCCAATTCAAGAGCTCTCCTCGAGATAGACCCTGTTCCATTGTTAACTTTGTTTCCGCCAGTGTGACCATAGGGCATTCCCAATGTGACCAGTGGGACTCTTCCCTAACGCAGCCGTTTGGGCAAACTGGGGAAAAATAGATTTTCCTCTATTGCAGCCACGCTAATTCCTAAGCCAACTCTCAATAAGACCAAACAATGACAAAAGAACTGATCGCTTACAAGATACATTATTTACGGACAAATTTCCGGTTTCTGTTTCATAAGCTAAATCGACAAAGCTCAGCTCAAGCTGCAGTATTTCCGTGATGCTCTGTCCTCTTCCTGTTCCCCTCCTGGAGAGAACCACCAGCCTCGTTCACACTAACTGTTCTCACCTCGGCCTGATCTGCAAGACTTTAGCCTGAATACAGTGTAATGATTTACTCATCAGTACAATGAGTCTGGTTTTTATTTTTCAGGTATGTCATAACACTGGAGGAGTGTCAGATTCTTACTCGGTGATCACCAAGTTGATGAGCACAGAGGAGGGTATCTGGTCGTTCAAAGAATACTAGTTGAAGAAAAAAAAAAAATCAAACTGCAGCTACATCTTATTTAACATGTTTTCTCTGCCTTAAGTTTTCTCGAAGCAGCATTGCTATGACACAAACTGTAACCACTTCTGTGACACTGAGCCTTACCAGAGTGAGATGAGGTGTGCTTGACAGAACATAGACTTTGAAGTCAGGTGCATCGAATCTCTGTGTGTATCTGTCTGCATGTTTAACAAGCTAGCCCCTCTAAAACCCAGCCTCCCTGTTGTAAAAGAAGGATAATAGTGCCCACTCTTCAAGATCGTCAAGATAAGTAAATTGGGTAGCATATGTAAAGGGCCTTTACATATAGGGTATGTCTGTTAAATGAATGCTCAATGTGGAAGATTACCTCTTACGTTGCAATTTTGGGAATAGACAACAAATAATTACATTGTATATACGTTAAGAATTTAAATGAATGCTCAATTTTAGACCAAGGGTTGGATTCAGTGACTCAATGACCTTCTACTACCTTAAGAGGATTGATGTTCTCCTTAGCCATCTGCCTCACCAGAAGGTGGGTGTCTGGATATGGAGTCTATGTGGACAGTTCACAATGAACTGGTTGCTATTGGTACCCACCCACTAGGCTTGCCTTATTTTATCTGAGAATAAGAAGCCTAAGGAACCAAGTGAATTGTTAGAGAAGACAAGAAAAGTATTATTTTCTTAGTCCAACTGACCTTCTTAACTACTCCCCCCTCCACCACCATCTGTGCCTAGTGTAGTAGTGCCTGGTATGAAACCACCATTCCAGACATAGCGGTGTGATATATAGTTATTCGTTCTCAGCAGGTGGTGAGAGGTCAACCCCACATCAGGGTATTCATTGTCATACAGCACAGTTGGGGCCCTCTTCTCTGAGATTAGACCAGGCACTGCCAGGCTTCCTATAAACTTACAACAAAGTTGCATGTTTGAAGCAAATCACTTCTGCTATGTCTGTTAATCTCTGTAATCCTCCATCTCCAAAAAATTCTTCCTTCTCTTGTGCCTTGAGTAACTCTCCTGTTATTGCTGGACTCTTCTTCACCCCCACCACACTCCTCGAAGACATTGCCTCCCTTCTGCATACATACTCCATCATGAACAAATCTCACTATATCCATATAACCTTTGTGCTGATGGCTTTATCCAAATCTACCTTAACTGAAACCTAACTAAAATGCACCCTTCTGTCCTCTTGAGTGAGGTTTATTTATTCTTCCCCCTTTCTCAAACCAAGAGGGAGGGCTGGCATTCTCCTGGTTACCACTATGATGTCCAAACCAGAGCTTTACCACCATCCTCTAATGTTTATCTTCTGTGAGTCTCAAACTTTTCAGCACCACCTCCTTCTCTACCTCACTTCAACCGTCTATTTTCGTGCCCTGCATTTATTAAGACTAATAAAGGTGACAACCTTCTTCTCTCTGGCTCCTGTTACTTAGCTAAGCATTTGGTTTCACATATTTATAGTTGTAGAAACTTTATATGTCAGCCCCCTGCCCCAACTAGTTTAATTTATTTGTTAACCAATTCATTAATTAGTTCGTTTGTTCATTCGGTCACTCATTTAAATGTTTGATAAGCACCCAGAATATGCCAGGTACCTATAAAAAGTGTCTGGAGTTGCTGGATACAAAAAGGAACAATACAGACAGGTACCTGCTCTCCTTGAGCTTGTAGTGAAGAAGAGGGGAGTTCTAAAGATTGTGTGGAGAGTGAAAATAGAATGATAGGTTAGAGAGTGTCCTGAGAAAGCCTCTATGAAGAGATGACATTTAATCTGAATGACAAAGAGTCTGTGGTGCAAAGGAGCTTGGTTGAAAAGAAGGCCAGAGCAGTGGGAGTGACAGCCAGGGTGGCTCATCATAAGGAAAAGCTGCACGTGGAAGGTCGGCTTTAGGTGCTTTGAAGACCATAATATGTAGTTTTCAATTCTGCCTCTGAAACTCACCACCGACTAGGCAGCATCCTGACATATTGTCCTGTCAGGACACCACAAACACCACCTCCCAGGTTTGCTACTTCTGTGCTCTCTCAATCACAGATCTCCCAGATATTGATGATCATTCTGCACCTAGTACAGGTTTCTATGCTCTTTAGAGTCCGTGTTCTGCCTGCCAGCCTGAATTTTATCCCAGCACCTCTCTTGAGTCTAGTGCCCTGCCATCCACCCCCATCACCTCTGGAGCAGTGGGTGGTTCTAGTTCTGAGTCTATTAAATATTGCCTAGTCCTTATACCTAGCTTTGTTCTGAGTAGACATTGCTCAGAGTTCAGCCCTTAGTGGAAATAGACTAACACGCTAATGATGTGGAGAGGATTCAAGAATTTTCTCTGAGGGTAGACTAAATAATATTTAAAAGACCTTTACACTTTTGAAAAATCTATGATTCTAACACTAATTCACTTTAGCTTTTAAGAAATGAGATTCTCACGCTAAGCACACTGGAAAACCAGTGGTTATGAGTTTTGTTTGGTTTTCTTTAACTGTAGTACTTTGTCTCTCAGCACTGTCATTTTCAGGGATGGGTTTTAGAAACCACAAAACATTTCTCGGAAAAGAAAGCAAAAGAAACTCTTGAAAGGAAATACACATTCACACAGTGAATCTGAAAGTTTCTTGCAATTGTCTTGAAGTGAGCTAGTTCCCAAACATTATTCTCTACAGCTGTCATGAGGACTCAGACTAATGGTATCATCCTGCTTGGAATATGACTGTTTGATTCTAGCAAAGCATCAATTCTGGCCCCAGGACCCACCAAAGAGATTCAAATATCTTAAGTATTGACCATGTGCAAGATATGTCAGATGGCAAAATTAACGAGTTAATTTATTTAGTCTGACACTCCTAATCTTGAGAAAACTTTCTGCATGTTGAAATTTGTGGATATATTGTCCATGTTAAGTAATGCATTTGAAAATCTGGAACACGTAATTATCATAAGATTTTTTAACATTTCTAAAAGTTCTTCCTAAAAGTATAAAGCAGAAGAAGGAGCAGATCAGACCCTTTCCTTGGCACAGGAGTGTCATTTATTAAATGACATTTCAAATAACCTTTTTAAAGATTATTGTTTTCCTTTCTTGGCATGAATTTCTTAAACATTATAAAAGTTTAAGTATTCACTGATTCACACACTATTTTTTTCTTGCAGTAGGTGATTATTTTAACCCAGATGTGGCCAGTCTTTGTTGCCGTCACCATTGTCATCATCATCATCTGAGACTATAAGACTATTAAAAGTCCTAGTTTTCCTTCTATGTTTTTTGTTTGTTTGTTTGTTTGTTTAATTCATGAATTGCCTTTATTTCTGAGACTAGAGCTTCCTTTGGAACAGCAGATGTGGACAACTTTATTTTTAAAGTGCATTCTTTTTCCTTTATTCCATCACCAGAGACACTTTTTCTGTTTATTTCTGTTTTATCGGCACCTAACACAGTGGGCTGGTACTTTCAATAATTTTTAAAATATATGAAGCAGCCGGTCAAGCATTAGTGGCTCTGGTTTGCTCCCTCCTGCTACTTCTGCTCAGTCCCCTGACTTCAGAGGTTCTCAAACGTTAACATGCATAAGAATCATCTGGAAAGGCTGTTAAAATGCAGTTTCCTTCTATGGTTCTTAAAACCTATGTCTATTAGCAATTTCAGTAAATTATGTTTTCCCATTGTCTTAGTCTGCTATAACCAAATACCTTAGTCTATGTTTTCCTGTTGTCTTAGACTGCTATAACATGATACCTTAGACTGAGTAATTTATTTTCTCATAGTTCAGGAGGCTGGGAAGTCCAAGATCAAAATGCTAGCAGATTTTGTGTCTGGTTAGGGCCTGTTTCTAATAGATGGCACCTTCTCTGTCCTTTTATGGTGGAAGAGGCAAAGCAGTTCCCCTTCAACCTTTTTTATGACGGCACTTATCATCACAATGAGGGCTCCATTCGTGAGAGTGGAGCCCTCATGACTTAATCATTTCTCAAAAGGCCTCATCTCTTAATACTCTCGCATTAGCTATAGATTCCAGCATATAAATTTGAGGGGACACCAACAATCACCATAGCATTTGTCGCCTCAAATTGTTATTTTAAAGGTGAATTAATGTGTAATAGAATTGTCAGTGGCCACTTATATTTTATTTCATAAGTCCATTTCCCCTGCGCTGAAACTTGCTTTCCTAGTTTATGAACTGTGATCAAAGGTTTGGATTTCTGAAGAAAATAATAATAAATAACAAAGAATATTTTAAAATCAGAACAAATAAAATAAAGATAACAATAGAACAACATTTTGGATTCTTCAAATCAAAATGATACTATTATGAAATCTCAAAAATTTAAATTAACTCGATGGAGAAGTTAAACAGTCACGGAAGATATTCCCTGAAAGAATGCATCACTTGAACTCTGCTGCACATTCCAGTTGTAGAGAACTGTTTATATAAATGATAATACCTCTATGCAATGTAATACAAAGTAGACCCTCACCATTGAGGTAGATCTCATATGGATCCTCTGCCTGAGATGTTCTCTCTGTTACTTCTTTCTCATCCATTAAGTTCCAGCTTAAAGGTCACATCCTCAGAGAGGCTTTCTGTATTAGACAGATTAGGTTATGTTGTGCTGCAACAATAACCCCCAAGTCTTAGTGGCTTAGTACAGTCCATTTATTTCTCGTTTCCAAAACATATGCTCCACGGCACCTATCTTCCATGCTACTTTGAATATTTAGCACCTCCATCCCAACCCAAGACCTCCTCCATTATTGCCACAGCAGGAAGAGTGCTGCAGGGTCTCCCAGCAGCCATTAAATGCTGCAGCACGGTTTGTGGTCCACCTTACTTCAAGGAGACAAGAACGTGTAATCTTCCCATCTGCCGGAAGGAAAGGAGTGATCACTAGTGTCTATTATGGACCACCCTTTCTGTTTCATTCTTCTTCCTCCACACAGAACCCACTATCTTCCTTCTCAAAGAAACAACCCCAAAGTCCAAACCAGTCACAATGTGGATCTCACAGCCCAGAATCTCTGGGTAGAATGTAGTTGTCTCTATCAAGTTTTCATGTGGTCCCTTTTGGTCTGCAGACCTTTGACTTAACAACGATAGATTAATCTGTCCACCACAGACAACGTACAGTGGAGAAACAGGGCCAGGACAATCATAAGAGATACTGCGTTCTGAAAGGGAAAAATGGAATCTAGCAGCAGGCACTAACTGACCTGTTGTAATTCTAAGATTAACGCTGAGCAAAAGCTTTAAAAGCTCCTACCCTGCAGGTGCAAAATTTTTTTTTATTCTTAGGACTCCATCCTCTGGAGGGTATTATTCCATTAGCTTCCTTGGCCACATACTAATAGGCATATGTCCTTCCTGGGAACTAAGTGGTTTTCTTAGTCCATGTCCTATTTGCATAATGTTAGTAGACCATAGATCTACTTGGGTTTATGATTCCTTTGACTATAAATCTCTCCCCAACTTTAGTAAACTTCTTATCTCTTTGATTCCAGTAAACTATGTTTCCAATATCTACAATTATTTTTAAGACATAGTTCTCAAATCTACTGTATTTTAAAAATTCTTTTGCATTCTTGCCCCCTCTCTCTCCCCCGCCCTCTCTCTCCCCACTCCAGCTCTAGCTCTAGCACTCTCTCTCTTGCCACTACAGATACCCTGAGTCTACGTGAGTTTATGATTTTCTGTGGAAAAGTCACACCCTTAATTTGATCTTTGCCCTGAGTATTTATCCAACTGAATACCTTAATTTTATCTGTCTGAAGTTTCTTGATCTATTGAGAGGTATTACCAATAGGTATAGTGGTCATATCTTTAATCTGATCTTTGCACAGGTTTATTTTAATGGACATTGTCTTTCAAGGCTTTCTCAATTTCTGTCTTAGTGTTTGGAGTCTAAAGTTTATCAGGATTTCAAATTTTGCAAGCCCTCAGTTTCTGAAAGATCTGTGTTCCTTTTCATATTTGCTTACAAATCAACCAATTTTTTTTTTTGTTTTGAGCTTTTAAAATTTTTCCAAAAGATGGTGATAGAGTTTGGATATGTTGTTCCTGCAAAGTTCACGTTGAAATCTGATCCCCAATGTGGCAGTACTGGGAACTTTTTAAGTCATGGTGGGCAGATGTCTCATGAATAAATCCCCGGAGCGGGGGAGCAGTGAGTGAGTTCTCACTCTATTAGTTCCCAGGACAGCTGGTTGTTTAAAAGACCTGGCACCTCCCCTCCCTCTCTCTCTCTTGCTTCCTCTCACCATGTGATCTTGCACTCGCTGCCTGCCTGCCGCCTTCTGCTGTGAATAGAAGCAGCCTGAGGCCCACGCCATATGCAGCTGTCCCAGAATCATAAGCCAGTTTCAGGTATTCTGCCATAAGCAGCAAAAATGGACCAATACAGATAGCTACGAGCAACCAACACACACTAGAAACATTGTTTTCTAACCTTTTCCCCTAGAGTCACATATTCTTTAGCTACACAGTCTTCCTTCCAAGCTAATAGAGAAGTCGGTTTTACCAACCATAACAAGAATAGTCATCTCTCTAGCCACCATTATCAATCTCTATGCTGTCCACCACTGAACTGCCAAGCCCATGCTACATATTTTAGGGTTATTATTATGGAAGCAACCGACTTCAAATACCGATATCTGGTCAGCAGTAGCCACAAGGCTCCACCTAACTGCAAGAGAAAGGGGAAGTATGGTGCTCGCCTATGACTTAAAGGCGAACAGAACAGGACATGGGTGAGCACAGAAGTCTCTACCACATCTTCCATGACCAGTCTTTCTAAATAGTCCCCCTCACCCACCCCTTCATCTTTTTTGGCCATGTATTTGTTTCCTTATTACATGTGACAGTTTTATAATCTTTGATTTGTTGCTTAGTATTTTTTGTTCATTCCCCAAGTAGATCACAAATTCCATGAGAGCAAGGATTATACCTGACTTAATCCCCTTTTGGTTACGCAGATCCAAGCATAGTCTCGGACATTGTAGTATTCAATAAATATTTGTAGGGATAATGAATGAATTGAATGAATAAATGAATGAATAAATGAAAAGCAGACTTAGATTTTTGTTTCTCTTACTGCACAGCAAGCACCACGCCTATTTTATTCAGCTCAGAATTTGAGCCCTTCTGCAGAGGTCATTCCTGTCTGAGCATGTTTCACAGCTCAGAACAATATAAGGTATCTTGAATTGTCAAACTTGTGACAACAGTAGGTAGCCTATCCAGAGAGGGACAGGGCTACTCCAGGAAGAAGACAGGGCCATGGGGCAGCTCCAAGGTGCAGCTGAAGGGCCACCTGGGCACCCACTCCCACCCACTTTCATCAGCGTCACCAAGCCACAGTGGGGGCTGGTGGAGCTGCAGGCATGGGAGAACAGGTACTGTCCCACGACTTCCTCTTGCCTTCCTTCCTGCCGGTTTAGCTGCTTCTGTCTTGTTTACTCAGCACAGTTGTCCCTCACACTACCTCCCACACTTCTCCACTGTCTTCCCATATCCTCATATAACTGAATTACATAAGGAAGGATTTTTCTTTTTACTTTAGCTGAGAAAGCAACCAAGGTCGATGACTTTTCGTATATTTTACTTTTAGATTCCTTAAGGATGTTTCACTTACTTTTTTGGAAGCAATGAACCAAGCCTGAGTGGGTTTTGTTCACACGTAGACTCAGGACTTGACTGTCTACTTTGGCCCTCTACCTGACTTCCTCCAGTAGTGCCAGGCCACCTGCAGGGCGTACCTTATCACTCTAACTTAAGTTTGGCTACTAATGACACTCTTGGCTCTTCTCCTAACTCCGTGATTATTTGTCCAAGTCTCCTTTCCTGGCCTCCGTCTTCCTCCCAACCATTACTATTGGTCCTCATTAAAATTCAGTTCTTTCCACATACATTCCCTGAATAATCTCCTGTTGGCTCCACCATAGACTGGACACGTGACCTTGGGCAAGCTCATTGATCTCTCTGTTCCTCAGTTCTCTCATCTATAAAACAAAACAAATTACCCACTTCACTGGGTGGTTGTAAAGATTAAATAAGCTGATACATGTAACACTCTTGTAATAGTGCCTGGCACATAGTAAATGCTCACACGAAGTGTTGGCAATTATCATTATTCTCATTTCCCATGACTTCGACAACTAAGTGCATGTTAACATTTCCAAATCAGCATCACCAGCCCCTCCCTTTCCTAAATTCTACATGGGTGTTTCTGATTGTCTAGTAGACATCTCCACTCGTATATTCAGCAATTACCTTGAACCCAAAATAGAACTCATTTTACATTAAAACTAATTTTTCCTCCAGAATTTTGATGTCAGTTGAGGATATCAGACATTCAAGCTAGAAAACTCAGAGTCTCTGGCAGGTGCCAGTCCATTTCCTGTGCAGCTTGATTCTGTCTCAGGACCACCCCTCGATTTGGGCCTCTCCCCTCCACCTTCACTGAATGTGGACCAGGCTCTTACTACCTCACCCCACTGCAATCTTACCAGAATAAACTTCCTAAAACAAATGAATATAAGTCATTCATTGCTGGTGGGAGTGTAAAATGGTGCAGCCACTTTGGAAGACAGTCTGGCAGTTTCTTACAATACTAAAATACTCTTACCATATGATCCAGCAACCACACTCTTTGGTATCCAAAGAGGTGAAAACTTATGTCCATACATCCACACAATGAAATAGTACTCAACACTAAAAAGAAATGAGCTATCAAGCCATGAAAAGACATGAAGGAAACTGAAATGCATATCACTAAGTGAAAGAAGCCAATCTGAAAGCTACATACTGTATAATTACAACCATACAACATTCTGGAAAAGGCAAAACTCTGGAGACAGTGAAATGATAAATGGTTGCCAGAGATTCAGGGAAGTGAGGGATGAACAGGCAGAGCACAGGTTGCTAGGGCAGTGAAATTATAATATGGATTATAATATGATGGTGTATATAACACCAAGAGTGAACCCTGATGTAAACTGTGGACTTTGGGTGATTATAATGTGTCAATGTAGGTCATCAATTGTAACAAATGTACCACTCTGGTGGGGAATGTTGCTAATGTGTCAGGGCACAAGGAGTATATGGAAAATTTCTATACTTTCCTTTGAATTCTGCTGTCAACCTAAAACTGTTCTAAAAAAGAATATCTCTTAAAATAATGAATCTGAGAGTACTGCAGAGACTATAATGCACATACGAACAGGACACAGAGTACAAAAGTTCGTAGCAGTATTGTTCATAATAACTGGTGGAAAAAAAACTGGCAAAAAAAGAATTGGTATAAATAACTTAAGAACTGGTAGAAAAAAAACAAAGAATAAATATCCAACAACAACAGACAAT
Organism: Galeopterus variegatus; assembly: GCF_000696425.1. Lineage (NCBI taxonomy): Eukaryota > Metazoa > Chordata > Mammalia > Dermoptera > Cynocephalidae > Galeopterus > Galeopterus variegatus. The sequence goes on along the minus strand of NW_007726453.1, from coordinate 8,054 downwards.
ATAAACTGTGGACTATTCAAACAGAATATTATACAGCAAAGTAAATAAATATTGCCAGAGCTATTGCCACAGCAACAGTCGACAACAGGATAAATCTTTAAAACGTAATGTTGAGCGATAAAAATCAAACACAAGGAATGCATTCAATATGATTCCATTTATAAAAACTTCAGAAATAGTCCAAACTCAACTCTATTTTCTGAGTATATATACATAATGGTAAAACTATAAAGAAAAACAAAGACGTGATTAAGAATCAGGATAGTCGTTATTACCTTGGGACTTGGATGAGATTATGACTGGAGAGATAAAGAGGAGTATTTGAAACGTTATTTTTCTATACCAGAGCGAGGGTTACAGAGGTGTTTGTCTTATAATTATGCTTTATACAATATACTTGTTTTAGTATTTTTTCTAACTCTGGGTTATATTTCTCAATTTATAAGGCAGGAAAAACAAAAGCAATACAGTTACATTAAGAGTATTTTCCAGTTGAACCCCTCCCTCTGTGCTCCAGTTGTCAAGAGGACAAGTTCCCTACCCTCTACTTTAGCATGGAAGCTCCTTCCAGTCTTGCTCCGGACACCTCCGCCCCACTTCAACCCATGCACCCCGGGTTCCAGCTCCACTGACCCCCTTACATTTCCTGGTCTTCCTCAATACCATACCTTCTCACCTGCTTTTCTTGCTGCCTTGAGTGGCATCTCCCTGTTCCTCACCTAGCAAACTACTCTCCTCCTTTAGTACTCAGCCCAATGTCACCTCTTCATTGATGTCACCTCTTCAAAGCCCCCAGTGAGAGTTGGCAGTTCTGTTTCTTTGCTCTCATGTCATTAAATAGTGGCGCAATAGTTGTCAGTGTGCCTATTGCAATACCCCTTTCCAGGTTTCTGTGTCTCCTACTACATAGGGAGCTCCTGGAGATCCAGGACCTCCTCTGGCTGATCATTGCATCACTCGGTAGCGTCAGTCGTTCTCTGTCCACTCTTCTCACACGTGACGTAGCCCTTGCCACATTGCTTATGATCGTTCTCTACTAACAGAGCTGTCTCAACCTATGTTATACATTTTGTGTGTGTGATAATTAAAATGAGATGGTATAGAGAGCCTAGCATAGCATTTAAATAAAACATTTTAGTTTCACAGTTAAGTATCATAAAAGGTTTCTTTTAAAAGTGGTGACTCAAATGCTAGAGGGCGCTAATTCACTGTTTTATAATAGGCTGTTGTACTCTACGGGCGTGAACAGTTGACTTCCTCGTCTAACCAGGAACCAAAGATAGAATCAGATGTTTAGTAAGCAAAATAATAAATTAATATAATTCAAGTGTTTAGGTCTATAATTTATTTGAAGTTATGTTGGGGAAGAACAATCCAACAGCCAGATTGACGGCCGATGACGTCGTATCGCTTGTTTGTCTGTATTCCCCAACCCAGGGTTGGTCCAACTAACAGTGGAAAAATCAAGCAGGCAGTGTTGATTTTGGCGATGGCCTAACCTGTGCTAAAGTGAAGAAATGCCAAGCAAGGTGTTTCCTCAACTGTGAAATGGGAAGTTTGGACTAGATCATCTTTGTGGTCCCTTTCAATTCCAACATTCGGTAATATACACTTCTAGCTCATTAAAGAAACGGGCGTGACTTTTTTTTTTAAGTGCTGACTAAGCAGTGACAAAATTCAATCAAAAGTAAAAAAAAAAAAAAAGAATTTCTTAAAATCTGCCAAAACAGAACAAAAACAAACAACAAACAAACAAACAAACAAACTGCAGCTCCTTTTTTTTTCTTTCCATATAATGCTGGGTTAAAAAGCTATGTGAGTGACAAATGATTGGGAAATATTTTCTAGCCTCTTCTATATCTCTACACCTTCAACAGTTATTTTAGCCAAATCTTGCCTTCTTTAGTAGAGGGTGATAAAATAGATTTATTCCATATAAAATATTAGTCAGCCAATTGAAAACATTGTAATTTTACAATGATTTCATTCACTTTAACCACCTGAAAAACCACAAACATGTATGACTCAGGGCAAAGTCCAGGGAACAATACTAAATCAAGAGATGGAGATTAAGAGATTAGTAAATAATTTGTCTCTGTGTTTATGAAGCTCGAAGTGACTTACAGTTTGGGTGTAAGATGTGGCTGGAAACAAAAAGCAGAAGTCTGATTCTTCACTGATGGTATATCTTATGCTCTCTTTAGGCCATGCTGCAGGATCTTAAACTACACCAAATAGTTGTAGTAATTTCTAAAATGTGGGGATGTCCTTTAGTCTATCTTCAATAATTGTTATCTACTTTGACCAAAAAGAATGTTTTTTGTTTACTCTTTTAAGTTGTACAAGATTAAAGGTAAAATCATTGCAATGAGAATTTGTTTTGATATAACAATGCTTATAGCTCAATTAGTATTTTACATTATTATAATGTGGCATTTTGAACTCTCTACATAATTAAAATTCAAGTATTAGAATATGGTTTTATTTTGAGCTTTATGCAATAGCCCATAATAATTGCTGGCTGTGTGTCTCTGGTCATATTTCCTAACCTCTGTGAACCTAGATTTCTAATTTATAAGATGGAGCTGTAGCTAGTATCTTCCTTGCAGTGTGTAGGTGTGTTCAAAGTTCTTTGAACTCTGCTAGGCCTCAGTAAGATAGCTCTTATTATCATTGCTATGCAGTACGCTTTAACTTAATAATGAGGTAAACATGGACTAGGCAATGTTTTCATGAATTTTAGCTCATTTTATAAAATAGACTAACATGTGGCCTTTTTATATACCACTTAAAAAACAAAACTTATTTTACAGAATTATCAAGTACTCTTTCAATCTCTACTTCTGGCATCCTAATTTTTTGTTTTAATAAAAAGTGACCTCCTCAGTAGGGCAATCACAAGTTCCTCTCATCATCTATAAGGCTCTTAAAACATCCACTGGGCAACACAGAAACTCTTTGTAGAAGTAGAAAAAACATGCAGTAACTAATATGAGATACTCCCCTTGCCAGAGTCTTTTTCAGGAAATCCGGTGTACTCCAAGGTGCCATGGTATGACTCTCCATGCGTGCAGGTGTGGCTGAGAAGCCAGCTGAATACCCAACCCTCCCAGCCACACTGCCCGCCCACAGCCCCTACACCCCAACACCCACACCACATTGTCCTGTGTTCTCTAGGAAGTCTGCTGTGCTGGCATTGCCATGCTTTCTGGATTGCACAATGTCATGAACTCAAAAGGCATTCTCATGGGCAGTGCTGATGCTTAGCAACAGTCTGTGGATTACTGGTGGTTTACAACATCCCACACAAATGGTGTGTTATTTTAAGTTTTTCTTTGGCATCTGGGCTCTCTATCCCACTTGGGACCACCCCATGTATAATAGCCAGATAGCAGTTGCTTGTACAAGTATACCTTGCTAACATCTGTCTTTCACATGGGCCCTGTCATGGAGATCAAATTTTCAGGCCTCCACATAGCTCAGAGGTGACAATTTTGAAATAGCTCCAGGATCTAGTTGATGCATCTCTCAGGGCCAAGGTTCACAGCTACATGGGAGATTAGTGATGTTAGCTCATTTTAAGAGCTAGAGCTCTGTCTTGGTTTGTTCAGACTGCTATAGCAAAGATATCATAGACTGGGTGGCTTACAAACAACAGAAATTTATTTCTCACAGTTCTAGAGGCAGGAAGTTCAATATCAAGGCAGCAGCAGATTCAGTGTCTGGTGAGGATCTGCTTCCTTGTTCACAGGTGTCTGTCTTTTTGCTGTAACCTCACATAGTGGAAGGGACAAGGGACCTCTTTGGGGTCTCTTTTATGAGGGTATTAATCACATTCATGAGGGCTCCACCTCATTGACTTAGGTCACCTTCAAAAGACACCCCACCTCCTAATACTGTCATACTGGGGATTAGGTTTCAACATATGAATTTTGAGGGGATACAAACATTCAGTCTATAGTGAGCTCAATGTTAAGGTCTTCTGAAACCACAGTCACCCATTCACTCATTCATCCATTCATTCAGTCAGTCATCAATTCATCAAACATTTTTTGAATCCCAAATATGTGCCAGGCACTGTGTAAGAAGCATGTATATACAATGAACAAGAGACAAGATCCCTGCCCTGAAGGAGTGTAGTCTAGGGGGGAAGACAGAAGGAGTAGCTATTCTATGATCTCTTTGTGTCTCTTAAGTGTGAATCACCCAAGAGCAGCACTCAGTAACAGCAATCAGTTTTAAACTGATATTGCAATTGGTATTTCAACTGTGATAAAAACTGTGAATCAATCTTTTGAAATAAACACATTTTTCCTTTCTTCAGTCCTATTTTTGTATCAAAAATATGGAGCTTTAAATATTACAGTGCTCTAAGAATTTTCCTCAGAACTCTAATAAATGACATGGATCCATTCTTCTGTCAGTAAAACAAATTCCTTAGAGAGCGGGTAAAGGAGTTAAGAAATCAGATTATCTGCGCAGGAGGGCAATAAATGGGCGTCTTTTATTTTATTGGAGTCTCTGATCCTGGACAAATAGTGGTAGACAACAGAGACTGAGAAGTAAAAAGTAGGGAAAACTGACAAGATGTTCCCTTCACACAAATAGGTACTTCTAATATCCTGCTATTACAGTTTCTTCGGAAGAAAAAGAAAGTACCTAAACCACTGAACACTTTTTTGTTCAGAAAATAATTCGTAAATATATACTAAAAACTTCTCATTGTTTAATTTGGAATGTGCTGGGCTTACTGGAATGTTATTAGAAGCTCTTGCCTTAAGAAATTCTACCTAAACCAGAGCCTCAAGGGCCCATTCCAAGTCATTAGTGTTTCCTCTGGGACTCACCACTGAAATCGTGCAGACGACCCATGGCAAAGACTTCCCAATAACTAACTTCTGGAGACACGCAGAAGGAGCAGCACTTTTACTTTTCTGATTCAGAAAGTACTCCAACTGCCTGGGTTAACCGAAATGCTTATGCCATGGGCGCTATTTCTTTTTAAAATTAAATGTAGGGTGAGAGAAGGTCCCCTCCACCCGCTGGCCCACCTTTCCAGTCTCATTTTCTACCACCCACCGTTACACACCCTACACTCCAGCTGTACCAATCTAGGTGAAGTCCTTGAACCAGGCAAGGTGAAAATAGAAATGGCAGGAAGATTTGGACCATTTCTTGGGTTTCTTAAGGGACAGCCAGAGTGACTCGGCAGAACCATGGCAGGCAACCATGCTTTTCTAGAATAAATACGATTGAGAAACTCATACATCATTAGGGACGCTTGATTCATCATCTGGGACCAACACTCCTACAAAATATACCTTCCTTTTGTCACATGTTTTACCTGTGAGCTGGGCCTTAAATATTCCCTCTCCAGACTTAGTCAAGGAGTTAATTATCTCCTTCCCAGACTATGGAAATAGCCTCCTAACCTCTTCCCCATTGGGTTCTTCCTTTACATTGAAAGTTAAAATTGTCTTTCTAAAAAGCAAATATTATTTATCAATGGCTCTCCATTGCTTACAGTGATTTCCAATTAGGGAAACAATTCCCTCCAGTAGAATATGGGGGCATTATCAGAACCACCCCGGGGATTTTTCAAAACCTCACACACAGGGGATGTGTGACATCATCACTTCCCTTCACCCACGTCCCTTCCCCCCCAACCCCACATCACATTTCGCACACGGTGAACATCGCTTTCATGCAGGCTCAGTAATGGGTCTGTACTGTATCCCTCAGTTATGCTGAGACATAAAATAGGTTGAGAAGCCCTCATTACAGAATAAAGTCCAAATTCGTTAGCATGCCCTACGAAGTCACGCACAATATCCTCCTTGCTTTCTTTTCCAGTCTTATCTTCAACCACTTGAACTACACTTCAACCACTGTGGGCCAACAATATCAATCTGCGTGAATTCCTGAACCAGGCTTGCTCTTTATACTTCTATTTCTTTATGCTACTTCATTTACCCGGAATGCATTTCTCCCCTGATATATAGTGATTTTCCATTTAACCTTTAAGAGGGCATGAAGAATTATATCTTTAGCCAGAGGCTGCCCCCGGATTCCAGGCCTGTACATCACCACTTGGATGTTTTAAATGTATCCTACATTTAACACGGCTAATACAAGTTCCTGGACCCCACCTCCCGCTACTTGTCCCCCCTGCAGTCAGTCCCATCTCAGTCAATTGCATCTTCATTCTTCCAGCTCACTTCCCACATCATAACCAAGTCTTTGCAGCAATCCATGAAGAAATGTATGATTTGATCTTGTTCCCATCATTCTCCCCTCCCCCACTCTGCTCCAGCCACACTGGCCTCTTAGTCCTGAAACACACAGAACACATATTGACCTCAGGGCCTTTGTAACTGCTGTTCTGCCTGGAATGCTCTTCGCCTAGACACCCCTATAATTCACTCCCTTATTCCCTCCAAACATCTACTCATATAATCACATCTGAAACCATTTTTTATGGTTCCAGTACCAGCTCACCGTCATGTTGTATCCTCTCCCCTTGCTTTATTCTCCATTGTACTTACCACTACTTGACATCTGGTATTTTTGTTGTTATTTGCCCCCACACTAAAAGGCAAACTACTCGGTCAGTTTTTTCTGTTATTGCTATTCTCTACATAATTTTCATTCCTAAAACAGTACCAGGCACATAGTAGGTGCTCTGTAAACATGTGTTATTGTCATTCTTGCTATTTTCGTCAATTCGCCTAAAAAGTGATGTGGGGTTTCTGGTTAAATACACTGGATTCAGTAAATGAATTTATTTCTGTTCCTTCCTAAAACCCCACTAAACTGATAGTAAATAGATTTTTAAAATGACATCAATAAAGCCTACCCTGAACACTCTCCTTAACATTACTGCCTTCCCTTCCCAGTCTCCTTACCCTGCCTCTTTTCTCCACAGTATCTATTACCTTCTAACAGATAATATAATTTACTCATAAATTATGCTAACTTGTCAGACCCATTCCTAAAGTGTAAGCACCAAGGCAGGGCTCATTATTTTATTCTCTGATGCAGTATTCTAAGTACTAGAACAGTGCTTAGCACTTAGTAGGTGCTCAGAAAACATTTGTGGAATGAATGAATGGAGACTAGAACAAGACCGTGGAAGCTGAAAGCAAATAGATGAATGATGTATTAGTTCATTTTCTGTGGCTTGTGACTGAATACCTGAAAACAGGGTAATTTATAAAGAAACAAAATTTATTTCTGATGGTCTTGGAGTCTGGGAAGTCCAAGGTCCAGGGGGTGCATGTGGTGAAGGCCTTCTCGGTGGTGACTCTCTACAACAATGCAGGGTGTCACATGGTGAGAATGGCATGAGCAAGAGAGCTAACCTTCTCACTTGCTCTCCTTATAAAGCCTTCAGAACCACACCCATGACAACCCAGTAAACCATCAACCCATTACTCTGTGAATGGATCAATCCATTCACAAGATCCCAATCCTCATGATCCAGTCACCTCTTAAAGATCCCACCTTCCATCACCATATTCAGGGTTAAGTTCCAGCATGAGCTTGGAGGGATATACAAACCACAGCAAACGGTAACTGAACAGAGGGCTAAAATCCAAACCAGCAAGAGAATGAGGCTGGGGTTACCAGAAGCAAGCAAGTTCACTTAGCAGAACCAAAGGGAGGCTCAGGAACCGGCAGCAGGTACCTCTGAAAGTGGGAATGCACATGAGTAGAAAATGGAGCCATGGCGGGCAAAGTGCCCTCAGGCTCAGCAGAAGATGGGGCTCTGACTCCCGAAGAGACTGAAAAGACACAACTCAGCTGAGAGTGGAAGGACTGTGCTTAATTAGAGGATGAGTGTCTACCCTACCAAGCAATGAGACCTCTTGTCCCCTTTCACCACTTGACTTTGAGAATACAAGCAGTTAGGCCCATAAGGCAACCCCCTCCCCCAGCTTCTCCCCACTGAACTAACCAGGGAGGAAACTAGTGATTTTCTTTTTTTTTTTTTTTTTTTTAATTTTTTTTTTGTCAATATACACTGTATATGATTATTATGGCCCATCACCGAC
>NW_007726452.1:714866-720210 GCF_000696425.1 Galeopterus variegatus | reverse complement strand
TTTTTTTTTTTAATTTCCTGCTTCATTTCTCCTTTGACCCACTGGTCATTCAGGTATATGTTGTTCAATTACCATGTATTTGTATAGTTTCCAAAGTTTCTCTTGTTATTGACTTCTCGTTTTATTCCATTGTGGTCTGAAAAAATACTTGATATGATTTCAATCTTTTTAAATCTGTTGAGATTTGGTTTATGGCTTATCATGTGGTCTATCCTAGAGAACGATTTGTGTGCTAATGAGAAGCATGTACATTCTGCAGTTGTTGGAAGAAATGCTCTGTAAATGTCTGTCAAGTCTATTTGGTCTAAAATGCAGTTTAAATCTAATATTTGTCTGCTAATTTTTGTCTGGATGATCAGTCCAATGTTCAGAGAGGTATGTTGAAGTCCCCAACTATTATTATATTGGAATCTATCTCTCCTTTTAGATCCAGTAAGAATTCCTGAAGAATTCCTCTTCAGGTATCTCACCAGTTTCCTGTTGTTTGGGATCTGGTACTGGAGAATTGTTGTCTTCTTTTGGGAGTGTCATGCTTCCCTGTTTTATCATGCTTCTCATATCTCTACTTTGATGTCTAAGCATATGGAGATGTAGTTGCTTCTTTTAATCTTTGGAGTAGTTTTTGAAGGGAGAAATTCTTACCTGTAGAAATGTTCTACATTGACAATTGAGTTGGGCATTTTAAGTTTGGTTCTGGGTGAGCATGTTAGTGTAGTCTTCGTGTGACTTCTTCCATTGTGTTCAATGGTAGATAGCTTATAGTTTCTTGTGGGTGCCTTCATGGCCTAGATTTTGGGGCCTTTGGCAGTTTCTTGTTGAGGTAGTTGACACTGGGCAGGGTTGTTATGGCTGTGAACAAANCTTTGGCAGTTTCTTGTTGAGGTAGTTGACACTGGGCAGGGTTGTTATGGCTGTGAACAAAGCCTTGAGTACCTTGAGAGTGTGCTGGTGTTTTTGCTTCCTGAGCTGAGGTAAGCTACCCTGTATAGGGTCACTGGGGTTTCCAGTGGGCCTTCAGTTTTTAACATAGGTATCAGGGCAATGGGCTGTTTCTTGCTAATATGGGTAGAGTTGCCAGGGTGCTATGTGGGTTGCACACCCCTAGGAGAACTTCTGGGGCACTTCTCTGAATCCCTGGGCAAGGTGGGCAGGTTCTCTGGAGCTTCCCTGCTGGAGTATGTAAAGCAGCCAAGGAGATGGGAAAACAGGTCCTTTAAATGCTGTTACATCCACATTCTTGAGAAATTTGACTGTATCCATGAAAGTAGGCACTATGTAACATATGTGTGTAAAATATATGTAAAATATATTTTTATTTTAACTCCTCCTAACTATATCCTTGAGTACCTTGAGAGTGTGCTGGTGTTTTTGCTTCCTGAGGTGAGGTAAGCTACCCTGTATAGGGTCACTGGGGTTTCCAGTGGGCCTTCAGTTTTTAACATAGGTATCATGGCAATGGGCTGTTTCTTGCTAATATGGGTAGAGTTGCCAGGGTGCTATGTGGGTTGCACACCCCTAGGAGAACTTCTGGGGCACTTCTCTGAATCCCTGGGCAAGGTGGGCAGGTTCTCTGGAGCTTCCCTGCTGGAGTATGTAAATCTAGGTAAGTTTACCAAGGATGTGGGACCTGGGAAGTGGTCTGCTTACTCCCTGCATTCTCTCTGCTGGGTAGGTTTGCTGAATTGGGTGGATCTCTGAGTTCCTGGGGAAAGGTGGGTATGGATCAGAGATGCACAGAGCTGTGTGCACCCAGGAATGGCTGGCACACCCCCAAAACCATTTCTGCTGGCGTGGGTGGGTTTGCTGTGTTGGGCAGGTCTCTGAGATCTGGGGGTATAGGGAGTGGAGGGGTGGGTGTGAATCTAAGCAATTCACCAGAGATGCATGGAGCTGCATGTACCTGGGGGTGGCCAGCACACTCCCTATACCCACTCTGCTGGGGCAGGATGCTCCAGTGAGCTTGCTGAATCAGGAGGGTCTCTGAGTTCCTTGAGGAAGGTGGGTGTGGATCTAGGCAAGTTCACCAGAGATATATGGAACTGCATGTACCCAGGAGCGGCTGGCACACTCTGAATCCTTGCTGGGGGTGGGGGAAGGAGTAGGCTTGCTGTATCAGATGGGTCTCTGAGTTTTAGGGGATAGAGAAAAGGGGAGGTGGGCATGGATCTAGGCAAGTTCACCAGAGATATGGGAGGTCAGCTCACTCTCTGCACACTCTCCACTAGGGTGGGAGGCTCTAACAGGCTTGCCAGAACTGGACAGGTCTCTGTTCCTATTCCAAAATGTCCAACAACAGTGCAGGGTCCCAGTAGTCTCTCCAGTCTCTGTACTGGTCTTGGTCTGGTGTTTCCCTTGTCTGTCTATGTTGCCATCTCAAGTTTCCAGATCTTGGGGGGTCTCCCTCACTATTTTGCTGGATTCTGTCATTTTCTCCTAGACACTCTATTCTACAGGTGACTATCCACTTGTTGCTTTAGAGTTTCTTTGCATTAGAGGTGAGGGCTGGCCACCTTTAGTCAGCCATCTTTCTAGACTCCAAAAAAATATATCTTTTTTTTTTTTAAAGATGACCGGTAAGGGGATCTCAACCCTTGGCTTGGTGTTGTCAGCACCACGCTCAGCCAGTGAGCAAACCGGCCATCTCTATATAGGATCCGAACCCGCGGCCTTGGTGTTATCAGCACCGCACTCTACCGAGTGAGCCACGGGCCGGCCCCCCAAAAATATATCTTAAGTGGAAAGAAAATAGACTATTTCTTGAAAGGCAGAAGAAATACAAAACTAAGAAATATGCATGTTAACTTGTCCTATGGTCTAAATGTGTCCCTCAGGAAGCATATATTTAAAAATTAATTCTCAGTGCAAAAGTGTCAGGAGATGGGGCCCAGTGAGAGGAGTTTAGGTCACAAGGGCTCCACCTTCATAAATGGCTTAATGCCAATTATAAAAGGGCTTGAAGCTGTGAGTTTAATCTCTTGCTCTCTTGTGCTCTCTTGTTCTTGTACATTCCGTACAGTCCATCGTGGCATGATGCAGCAAAAAGGCCCTTGCAAGATGCCAGCACCTTAACATTGGACTTCCCAGCCTCTAGAACTTTGAGAAATAAAAACAAAGAACTTTGGGAAATAAAACTTTTTTAAAGTAAATTACCCAGTCTGTGGTATTCTGTTATGGCAACATGAAAGGGATTAAGACAATTTGCCATAAAATTTAAGCATCATTATTTCAGAGAGAGAAAAATAAAACATTTTTTCTCCCTGAAGCATAACAGAGACAACAGCAGATATTTCATTGTTTGATATTGTTGCTATAAGATTTAATTCAACATAGCATGTGCAAAATATTGTCCTGGCCCCTCAGCTGTACTATACTCTAAGGCACATGGAGGCATGCGGTGGTAGATAGCTCTGGTGCCATGTGATCAAGGACTTCAAATGTCAGGTTACAGAGATTGCCCATAATTTATTAAGCAGTGAAGTACAACTGAAGAATAGAGGAAAAGGAGGGGACTATGATTAGAAAAATAAGTTCTAGGGAAAGGAACTGCTGTGGATTGAATGTTCCCCCCAAATTTATTGAAGCTTGACCCCCATTTTAACAGTGTTAAGTGGGTGGGAAATCCAATTATGATATTGGAAAGGTGGGTCCTTTAAGAGGTGATTGGATTGTGAGGACTGTGCCCTCATGAATGGATTAATCCATTCATGGAGTATTGGTTCTGATGACTTTATAAGGAGAACAACTGAGCACATTAACTCTCTTGCTGTTGTTATTCTCATCATGTGTCACCATGGGACTCTGCAGGGAGTCCCCACTAAGAAGAAGGCCCTCACCAGATGAACCTCCTGGACCACCCAGCCTCCAAAACTGTGAGAAATAAATGTTGTTTCTTTATAAATTAACCAGTTTCAGATATTCTGTTATAAGCAACAGAAAATGGACTAATACAGGAACTCAATAATTTACCTAGTAACTAAAAAAATTTGAAATGAAGACTTCGAAAGACAGGGTTTAACTCAGGTACATACTGATAATTATATAATTTATAATTGGACTTCACAAATAAGATCCTTACCAATATGTCAGAGATTCTTTAGATACAAGTGAAATGTTACATAGAGATGAATTGGGGTGGTGGTAAAACTGGTCAGTGGTCTTAAAACATTTTTCTTTTAATAGTGAGCACTCAAATTTAAAAATAATAATAAAAAAGAAGCAACTGTACACAATAGCTCCTTAAGACCAATAAAAGTAGAGCTGTTCATTGACATGAGGTCACCTAACAGGTTTCAGCATGTCCCCAAGGCTTCTCTGCACAATTTTAGGGTACTCCCCAACACAAATAATGAGGCTAAATGACTTCTCCAGATCCTCTATACACTATATCAATGATAAATCAGCCTGGCCTTTACAAAGATGTGCCCTGAGATATTTGAAAATGCCTATTTTAGTCAATACCACCAAGGTACATTATTCTTCTCCTCCACCTCAATATAGCATATTATAATTTTATCAGAGTGACTACAAATACAATAAGTAGAAAACTGCAAAAACATCCTGAAATGAAAGTTCTGGGCAATTCCCTAGGCTGACTTGTTACCTAAATGACTTTTTCTCTCACATCAACCTTGCATAATAATGTAACTGTTCAGATATCTTTTTTTGTGAGGCTTTTGTTTTAATAAATGTTTTTTTCCCCACATTTATTGAGGTATACTTGACAAATAAAAATAGTAAATATTTAAGGTGTACAACATGATATTTTGATATACAGAGATATGTTGTAAAATGATTACCAAAATCAAGCAAATTAACATATCCATCACCTAACACAGTTACCTTTTTTTGTGTGGTAAGAATACTAAGATCTATTCTCTTAGCAAATTTCAAGTGTACGATACATTATTATTGTCTATACATTATTATCTATATATAAATATATTATTATATCTATAGTATCTATTATATATCAGGTCTCATGAATTTATTTTAAAGTTTGTACCCTTTGACCAATATCTTCCCATTTCCCACTCCCTCCGACAACTGGTAATCACTCTTCTACTCTGTTTCTATGAGTTTGACTTTTTTAGATCCTACACTGAGATCATGCAGTATTTGTACTTCTGTGCCTGGCTCATTTTACTTAGCATAATGTCCTCCAGGTTCATCTGTGTTGTTGTAATTGTCAGGATTTCCTTTATTTTTTTAAAGGCTGAATAACACTTCATTGTATACAGACACACATACACCACATTTATTTATTTATATTTATTTATTTTTTAATAAAAGATGACCAGTAAGGGGATCTTAACTCTTGACTTGGTGTTGTCAGCACCACGCTCTC
>NW_007726452.1:712383-714329 GCF_000696425.1 Galeopterus variegatus | reverse complement strand
TATATAGGGATCTGAACTCATGGCCTTGGTGTTACCAACACCACACTCTCCCAAGTGAGCCATGGGCCGGCCCCTATTTATTTATTTCTTGATGGACTCTGACTAATGGTGGACCAAAGGCAAAATGTTCACTAAACTGAGAAGGTATCTTGAGACTGAATAATGGATCAGGCAATTCCATGAGTTGTGGTAAAGCAAAGAATTTTATTACATGTTATCTCACATACGAGATGATGGATCGGGCAGGTGATGACCCAGAGGCATATGCAAAATTTCTCCAAGCTGCCTCTTGGTCAAGTCCAAATTTATAAGGCAGTTAATCCAAGGCAGTGGAAAAAGCCAAGAAGCACTTACTAAGAAACAAGCTAACATCACTAACTCCAAAGGTCTTATGACAATGATTACTGTCTTTGGTGGTCTTGTGATGCAGGTAGCCAGACCAGCTGTTGTCACATCCTTCTTAATCATTAGGTTCCTTCTTTGTAGTCAGCAAGTTTTTTCTACCTCTTGTTCTAACTATTCTTCCCCTAGTTACTGTGTAACTTTTGTGGAAAGTTACACACAAAGGACATGGCAAGTGGTAAGAGCTAAAATATGGAGTAAGTTAGGCTTACAATCTCAGAGAAACTTAGATTGATTCCATATCTTCACTATTGTGAATAATGCTGCAATGAACATGAGAGTGAAGCTATCTCTTCTAGATAGTGATTTTATTTCCTTTGGGTATATACCCAGAAGTGGGATTGCTGGATCATATGATAGTTCTGTTTTTAATTTTTTGAGGAACCTTTATACTATTTTCCATAATGGCTGTACCAGTTTACACTCTCATCAACAGTGTATAAGGGTTTCTTTTTCTCCACATCCTTGACAATATTTGTTATCTTTTGGCTTTTTGATAATAGCCATCGTAACAAGTGTGAGGCAATATCTCACTGTGGTTTTGATTTGCATTTCCTTGATGAATAGTGATGTTGAGCACCTTCTCATATACTCGTTGGTCATTTTTATGTCTTCTTTGGAAAAATATCTATTTAGATTCTTTGCCCATTTTTAAATCAGATTATTTGGTTTTTTGCTATTGAATTGTATGAGTTCCTTATATGTTTTGGATATTATCCTCTTTTCAGATAGATGCTTTGCAGATACTTTTTTCCCATTCTGTAGATTGCTTTTTCATTTTATTGGTTGTTTCCTTTGCTGTGCAGAAACTTTTTAGTTTGATGTAATCCCACTTGTTTATTTTTGCTTTCGTTGCCTGTGCTTTTGATGTCATATCTAAGAAATCATTACTAAGACCAATGTCATGCATCCTTTCCCCTATTTTTTCTTTTAGGAGTTTTATGGTTTCAGGTGCTACATTTAAGTTGTTAATCCACTTTGAGTTGATTTTTGTGTATGCCATTAGATAAAAATCCATTTTTTTTGCATGTGGATATCTGGCTTTCCTATCACCATTTATTGAAGAGAGTATGATTTCCCATATACTGGCTAGAGTCTTTGGTATAGTCTTTTCTATAATCCCAATTTTGGTTTAATATTGGATATAGTATTTCACTCCAAAGTGTGCTTAAACATAATAGAAACTAAAAACAGTCCACAATTTCATTCTCGCTATTAGAAATTTTCATGGAAACATAATGAACGGTTTGTGAAGTTCATGTTTTCAATTCTAGTCCTCTTTTTTTTTATTGGTTATAAATATTCATGGAGTACAGAGCAAATTGTCACCACTCATGCCTAAGATGTGATGGCCAAATCCATACTGGAAGCATGCGCATTACCACAGATTGTGATTATATTCCCTCTCCCTAACCCAATCATCCCCCCAATTATCCCTGACCTCCCTTCCCACCCCTCTTTTCCCACTCCACTGTGTATCCCTAGGTATGTTCTTTCCCTCTGCAAGTCCAATGCACCACTGTGGTCTTTCTTTCCTTCCTTCT
>NW_007726452.1:710416-711666 GCF_000696425.1 Galeopterus variegatus | reverse complement strand
ATGTTGTTGCAAATGGGAGAATTTCATTCTTTTTTATGGCAGAGTAGTATTCCATGATGTACATATACCACAGTTTCCTTATCCATCAATGGACATTCAGGTTGTTTCCATATCTTGGCTAGTGTGAACAGAGCTGCAATGGACATGGGAGTGCAGCCCTTTTGACATGATTTCCATTCCTCTGGGTATATACCCTGAAGTGGGATTGCTGGATTGTATGGAAGATCTATCTGTAGTTGTTTGCAAAACCTCCACACTATTTTCCGTAGTGGTTGTACTAATTTACATTCTCACCAATGGTGTAGGAGTGTTCCCTTCTCTCCACATCCTAGCCAGCATTTGTTATTCTCTGTCTTTTTGATTATAGCCAGTCTAACTGGGGTAAGGTGATATCTCAATGTGGTTTTAATTTGCATTTCTCTGATGACTAGTGATGTTGAGCATTTTTTCGTGTACCTGTTGGCCATTTGTATGCCTTCCTTTGAAAAATGTCTATTCAGTTCCTTTGCCCATTTCTTAATTGGGTTATTTGTTTTTTTACTGTAATTCCTTGAGTTCCTTGTATATTACAGCTATTAATCCCTTGTTGGATACATAGCTAGCAAAAATTTTCTCCTACTCTGTAGGTTGTTGTTTCACTCTGTTGATTGTTTCCTTGGCTGTGCAGAAGCTTTTTAGTTTGATATAGTCCTATTTGTTTATTTTTTCTTTTGTTTCTTGTGCTTTTGGGCTCATGTTCATAAAGTCTGTGCCCAGACCTAGTTCCTGAAGTGTTTCACCTATATTTTCCCTTAGTAATCTTACAGTTTCAGGTCTTATACTTAAGTTTTTAATCCATTTTGAGCTGATTTTAATATGTGGTGAGAGGTGCATGTCTAGTTTCATTCTTTTGCATATGGATATCCAATTTTCCCAGCACCACTTATGGAAGAGGCAGTCTTTTCCCCAGTGTATGTTTTTGTTCCCTTTGTCAAATATCAGATGGCGGTAAGACTGAGGGGTGATTTCTGGGTTCTCTATTCTGCTCCACTGGTCTGAGTGTCTATTTGTATGCCAGGACCATGCAATTTTGGTTACTATAGCTTTGTAGTATAATTCAAAGTCAGGTAGTATTATCCCTCTGGCTTTATTTATTTATTTATTTTTGCTCAGGATTGCCTTGGCTATTCAGGGTCTTTTTTTGTTCCATATGAATGTTGAGATTGTTTTTTTCATTTCTGTGAAGAATGTCATTGGTGTTTTGATGGGTA
>NW_007726452.1:690276-710021 GCF_000696425.1 Galeopterus variegatus | reverse complement strand
ATTTCTGGGTTCTCTATTCTGCTCCACTGGTCTGAGTGTCTATTTGTATGCCAGGACCATGCAATTTTGGTTACTATAGCTTTGTAGTATAATTCAAAGTCAGGTAGTATTATCCCTCTGGATTTATTTATTTATTTATTTTTGCTCAGGATTGCCTTGGCTATTCAGGGTCTTTTTTTGTTCCATATGAATGTTGAGATTGTTTTTTTCATTTCTGTGAAGAATGTCATTGGTGTTTTGATGGGTATTGCATTCCATCTGTAGATTGCTTTAGGTAGTATAGACATTTTCACAATGTTAATTCTTCCAACCCAAGAGCATGGAATGTCTTTCCATCTTTTTATATCTTCTTTAATTTCTTTCAGTAGTGGTTTGTAGTTCTCAGTGTAGAGAATCTTTTACCTCCTTGGTTAAATTGGTTCCTAGGTTTTATTTGTGTGTTGTTTTTTTGTGTGTGTGTGTGTGACTGTTGTAAATGGGCTTACTTTCTTGATTTCTCTTTCTGTTAGTTCATTATTGGAGAATATAAATGCAGTTGATTTGGGGGCATTTATTTTGTATCCTGTAACATTACTGAAGTTATTAACCAGCCCTAGGAGTTTTTTGATAGAGTCTTTAGGTTTTTATATACATAGTATCAGTCCTCTTAAAGTATGATAAAATTTTTGAATCAATAAAATATTAAATTTGAAGAAATTAAGGCTGTCCATGATAAAAACACACATACACTCAGATGCAAAAATGCTGACAATCACAAAGATGATCTTTATTTAAGTTACTGGCTTTAATTTTTCACCCTGCCAAATTTTTTACTGACCCCCATTGCTAGACAATTTAAGCTTTATTTCTTCTCTGTTTTTGCAACACTCTTTGGGAGGAGAGTTAGTGAATAACAAAAACACAAAATTGGAGAACAGATCTAGAAAGGACAACAGTGAAATGCTGAATGGTTCATAACCTGTATAATCAATAGGTGACTACCTTATTTAATTTTGTAATTCTCTTGTGAGGTAGAATGGGAATATGCAATTTGTTAATAAGGAAACAGACAAAGAAAATATATTCACTATACTAATTCCACATGATTTATCCAATGTCACCCTGAGCTAAGGCTCAGCATAGAACTGAGTGATTATTGAGATAATCCAAATGGGGCATTGGATTACTAAAGAAGCACATGGATCTCCTTCTCAGAAAATTTAAAAATAGGACTGGTGCTTATGTTTGCTTTGTATAGAGATAATTTTGTCAAGACATGTAATTATTAACTCTGGAGAAAATAACACCTTTTAAAATAGTATTAGGTATTTCAATTCAAAATTTAAAAATATGTTGCTTTTCCCAGTTAGAATCATGGCACTGTGTTGTGTTGGATAGGTGCTAAAAGGTAGCAGCACAGAGACTTTGCCTTCAAGGGACTTTAAATCTAGTAAAGAGTATAAAATATATGCAAGTACCTATAAAATGCACATAGCAACATTGATGCTGAAGAGAGATGCAAAGAGAAGGGAGTGATTAAATTCAGCTTAGAACCTGATGAAAGAGAAGGTAGTGAGTAGGGATACAGATGAATCAAGACTAGTTATGAGTTGATAATTATCGCAGCTGTAATATGGGTACATGGGCATTCATTATAGCATTTTGTACATTTTTGTGTGAAAGAGAAGGTAGTGAGTAGGGATACAGATGAATCAAGACTAGTTATGAGTTGATAATTACTGCAGCTGTAATATGGGTACATGGGCATTCATTATAGCATTTTGTACATTTTTGTATACACTTATTTTTTCATAATAGAATGTACTATGTAAAAGGGCTTCATGGAGGAAGTGGCATTTGAAATGGTTCTTGACAAAAGTCTCCAATTTTTTAAACTAAGAAATATAGGCAAATACAGAAAGTTTCTAACATGTAGTTTAAAATACTCTAGGCTGTTCAGATTTGAAGTTGTACTGCTTAGCTGAAGTATAAAATATATATTGGGGTACAGAAGAATGAGATAAAGCTAAAAATTATTCTTTATTATACTGTTTTGATGCCTTTAAATGTTAAATTTTGACATTTAAGATCATTACAGCAGTTAATAGCCACTGGTGACTTTAGCATGACTTGGTCAGAGCTTTGATTATGGGGACAAGAAAAACTTTGACGTGAGGCATATCTGAATTCAAGTTCCAGTTAGCAGGACATTACAAAGTTTAGGAGAGGTTATGCAATTCAAAAATGAACAGTGGCATGGAAAAGAGAGGACAGAAGAGAGAAGAGCTGTAGAGGGAAAACACTAGGACAATTGATTGAATTGTGAGGAGACTCTAAGGTAGATTCAAGGCTATGTGCCAAGTCTGGGTACACAGAAGCAGGATATGAGGATCCAGATTAGTGGAGAAAAGGTAACTTTTTGCCATGACTACTCTGAAAGGTGAGGAAGAGGATATCTAGCGGAGGTGACCAAAAGACAGAGGAAAATATTATCCCTCTAAAAGAGAGAGGGAGGGGGACACACAGAAACTTGGGACTTATTCATATGGAACATATCACTGAAGCATGAAATTGCTGAGTAGATGAGTGATAAAGAGAATAAAGACAAGAAGTTTAAAACCCAACTCCTCGGGAATTAAGGACTTGGTTTGATCTAAGAAAAGAAAAAGAGCTAAAGACAGAAGAGAACTCAGATGGGAATACTACTACAAACATCTTGTGTTTACTGATGGTTGGCTAACAATAAACAATGCCAAATTTAAATGGCTTAAAACAATAAAAGTTTATTTCTCACTCAAGCAACAGTCCAGTGGGAATTTTCCTGGCTAGGTAGGTTCTTTCTTCTCTCAGCAGCAATGCAGGGATTAGCACTTTTTCCACTTTGCAGCTCCTCCTTCCTCTAAGTCCTTGAAGTCCTTTCCATTCAGCCAAAGGACAGGGAAGTAAATGGGAAGGTTTTAGGGATTAGCCCTAAAAGTGATGTGTATCTCTTTTGCCCATGTACTATTAGCCAAAATTCAGTCACCTGGCTGCACCGAAATGTAAGGCACAACTAGTTAGAATCTGTCACATCTTATATTTGTATCTCATTGTGTTTAGAGGACTCGTACACTTCTCTATATAATAAAGTTTCATGAAAGGCAATAAAGCCCAGTGGTTAAAAGCATGAACTCTAGAATTAAAATCACTGGGATTTGTTTCCTGGCTTCACTATTTAGTGGCACAGTTGTCACCTAGGATAAATTAATTCACTTTTCTGTTTCTCATCTGTAAAATGGTGACAATAATATAATCTAACCCATAGGGTTGTGAGGAAGTTAATAAATGTTAATTTCTAACAGGGAATAAATGTTAATAAACATTAAGTGATATTTATTATTGAGTTTAATAAACATAATTAGTTTATATCTAAGTGTTTAGAAAGTGGCTGGCATGTGTCTGGCATATAGTTAGATACTCAGTAAGGATTAGCCATTAATATTATGTTAGGACTATAGCAATTTAATGGAGGAATGAGCATTAAATAATGTGAAAGGTAGAGAAGCTGCAGTAGTGGCTGAAATAAAAACCATTAAGCTCTATGAATAACTGCAAAAGATTCTGCTTTGTCATAGTTGTTTAGTACCACCGAAATAAGAGTCAGGATTCCCAGCTACCAGCAATTTTCAGTTTATATGTTTAGAACTACAAAATAAATCACCTATGAGAAAATCAGATGATATTGCAGACAAGTTAAAACCTAGAAGATTCAGATGGGGTTTTAATTCTAAAGGTCTCATGTTGACATAAGTAAAGCATGCCTTAGAGAGAGTGCTTATCAATTTAAGTTTCACTTTCTATCCTTCTTTTCCTCAGGATAAAATCTTTTAGTAGGTCCCAACCAGAGGATCTGAGTCAGTTATTTTCACCTGAGCGAGTACTTCATTGTATTTTATATATATGTTAGTGTAAACATGAGTATTGCCCATGGGGGTTTCTTTATTTTTGGACGATACACTTTCTTCTCCATTTTCTATTGCTTCTATTGCATGCACCTCTGCTGAATAATGTTTCCATTTTGTCACTTTTATGGTTTCTTGGAAGATGTCCAAATATCCTACCCAGTTTTTAAAATCCTATTTTAAAACTAATCTTTTGTTTAGACATAACTGTAGATTCATATGCAATTGTAAAACATAATTCAAAGATCCAGTATACCCTTTACCCACCCAGGTCCCCTCGATGGTAACATCTTAGGAGTACAATATAGTACAGCAGAGTACAATATTACAACCAGAATATTGATATTGATACAATCAAGATACAGAACAGTTCCATAACTACATGTTGCCCTTTTATAGCCACCCCAACTTTCCTCCCACCCTACCTTCTCCTCGAACCTTGGCAACCACTAATCTGTTCTCCATTTTTATAATTTTGTCACATCAAAAATGTTATGTAAAGGAAATCATACAGTATGTAACCTTTCGGCATTGGCTTTTTTCACTCAGCACAATTCTCTGGTGATTACTCTAGGTCATTTGGTATAAATAGTCCTTTTTATTGCCAAGTATTATTCTATGGTATGGCTGTACCAGTTTGTTTTACTATAGACATGTTGAAGGACATTTGAGTTGTTTCCAGTTTGGGGCCATTAAAAATAAAGCCACCATAAGTATTCTTGCGCAGGTTTTTGTGTGAATTCATGTCTATTTCTCTGGAATAAATGCACGAGAGTGTAATCGTTAGGCTGAAAAATATTTGCACATCTAGTTTTAAAACAAAATATTAAGCTATTTTCCCAAATGGCTTTACCATTTTTCGTCCCCATCAACAATATATGAGTGATCCAATTCTCTTTATTCTGTCAACATTTGTTCACTATTTTCTTTTAATCCATTCTGACAGGTGTTTAGTGTTACCTCACTGAGAATTTTTGTATTTTCCAACTGGCTAATGATATTGAGCATCTTTTTGTGTTTTTTCTGCTATCTGTGTGTCTCCTTTAGTGAAATATCTTCTTACGTTTTTTGCTCATCTCATGTTCTAATTGAATTCTTTGCCTTTTTTACTGTCGAGTTCTGAAAGTTCTTTATGTATTCTGCATACAAGCTTTTCTCAGAAATATGGTTTCAAATATTTTCTTCCACTCTGTAGCTTCTCTTACTATCCTCTTAAAAGGGTCTTTCACTGGACAAAAGTTTTTAATTTTGATCAAATTAATTTATCGTTTTTTTCTTTTATGAAATATGCTTTTGGTATCATGTCTAAGAATTCTCCACCTAGTTCTTGGAGCCTAGAAACTTTCTCCTATTTTTTTTTCTAAAAGCTTTGTAGTTTTACATTTAATTTTGTAATCCATATTGAATTAATTTTTGTATTTTTAATTTTGATCAAATTAATTTATCGTTTTTTTCTTTTATGAAATATGCTTTTGGTATCATGTCTAAGAATTCTCCACCTAGTTCTTGGAGCCTAGAAACTTTCTCCTATTTTTTTTTCTAAAAGCTTTGTAGTTTTACATTTAATTTTGTAATCCATATTGAATTAAAATAAAAATAAGCTGTCAGACACAGGTCGAGGTTCTTTATTTCTTATCGTTTATGGGTTTCCAATTTTTCCAGCATCATTTGTTTAAAAGTCTATCTTTCTTCCATTGAATTTCTTTTGCACCTTTGACAAAAATCAGTTGGGCATATTTGTATGGATCTATTTCTAGATTCTCTGTCCTGTTCCATTGATCTATGTGACTCTCTCTCCACCAAGACCAAATTACCTTAATTACTATAGCTTAATAAGTCTGAAAATCAGGTAGACTAATTTCTCCCACTTTATTGTTTTTTAAAAATTGTTTGTTATTTTAGTTTCTATAACTTTCCATATAAATTTTAGAATAATCTTGTTTCCAGCCACACACACACACACACACACACACACACACACACACACACACACACACATCTTTCCAGCACTTTGATAGGATTAGACCTATATACTAATTTGGGGAGAACTGATGTCTTTACTATGTTGAGTCTTTCAATCTGCAAACATAGTATGCATCTCTATTTATTTAGAATCTTTTTTTTTTCATCAATAGTTTGTTGGTTTTAGCATACAAGAAATTTCTGTACATGTTTTATTAGACTTACAACTCAGTCTCTCAGTTTTTGAGCTATAATACATAAGATTATATCTTTAATTTTGGTGTAAATGTGTTTATTGTTACTACATAAGAATACAATTGATTTTTGTATGTTTATTATGTATCCTGCAACCTTGCTGAACTCACTTATTAGTTCTAGGAATTCTTTATAGATTCTTTAAGATTTTCTATGTAGAGCATCATGTCATCTTCAATAGGGACAGTTTGTTTCTTTTGATTCTATTGCATAAATTTTACTTCTTTCTTTTTTTTTTTTTTTCCTTTTTATACTGGCTAGAACTTTAAGCACTATTATAAAATAAGAATAATAAGACTAGACATCCATGCCTTGTTCCTAATCTTAGGAGGAAAGCATTTATTCTTTTACCATTTAGTATATTAGCCATAAGTTTTTTGTTGATGCTCTTCATCAAGTTGAGGAAGCCTCCTTTTATTTCTACTTCTCTGAGAGTTATTTTAACTAATGCGTATTGAATTTTGCCAAATGCCTTTTTTGCATCAATTGATATGATCTTGTGATTTTCTTCTTTAGCCTGGTTAATATGGTTAATTTGATTGATTTTGAATATTGATTTTTGAATATTGAGCCACCCTTATATCCATGTATAAAGTCCTCCGGGTGATGGTGGATAATTCTTTTTATATACTGCTGAATTCTGTTTATTAATATTTTGTTAAGGTTTTTCACCAATATTTATCAGAGATTTTGGTACATAGTTTTTTAATTTTTGATATTATCTTTGTCTAGTTTTGGTATCATAAAAAGTATTAGGAAGTGTTCTCTTTTCTGGAAGAGATAGTATAGATAATGTTAGAAGAGATAATGTTAATAGATAGATAATGTTAATAAGATATGTTAATAGATAATGTTAATAAGATATGTTAATAGATAACGTTAATAAGATAGAAGAGATAATGTTAATTCTTCATTAAATATTTGGTAGAACTCTTCAGTGGAACCACTGGGCTTGGGACTTTCTTTATCAAGAATTTTATTTTATTTATTTTTATTTTTCCTTTTTGTCTTTTTTCGTGACCGGCAACGGATCGCAACCCTCAGTGTTGCGCCCGCACCTCGCTCAGCCAGTGAGCGGCCGGTCTGTATGTGGGATCCAAACCCTCGGCGGGAGCGCCGCCGCACTCCCAAGCGGCGCACTATAGCAGTGCGCCACTGGGCCAGCCCTTTATCAAGAATTTTAAATTTCAAACTCAATTTCCTTAATAGTTATGGCCTGTTTATATATTTATCTAATATTGAGTAAGCTGTAATAATTTGTGTTTTTCAAGGAATTGTAAAATTTATGTGTGTAAAGCTGTTCATAATATTACCTCATTATCTTTTTGATGTCTGCATGGTATACAGTGATAGCCCATGTTTTATTCCTAATGTTGGTACTGTAACTTATGTCTTCTCTCCATTTTTCTTTATCAGTCTTGCTAGAGGTTTGTGAATTTTATTGCCCTCCACAGAACCAGCAATTTGTTTCATTGATTTTCTCTATTGTCTTTCCATTTTCAATTTCATTGATTTCTGCTCTTATCTTTGTTATATCCTTCTGTCCTCTTGCTTTGAGATTATTTTGTTCTTGATTTTCTAGGTTCCTGAAGTGGGATCTTATATTATTCATTTGACACTCTTTTTTCTTTTCTAAGTTATGCATTTACTACTGTAAACTTCCCTCTCAGCACTACTTTAGCTATGTTACACAAATCTGATATTTTCATTCAATGTGTTTATTTAAATCTTTGTCAGAAAATTCTAACATTTCTGTCATCTTGTTGTTGGCTTCTATTGATTGTCTTTTTTCGTTCAGTTTATCTTTCTTGTTCTTGGCATGAGTAATTTTTAATTGAAATCTGGACATTTTTATATTATGTTATGAAACTCCGAATCTTATTTAAACTTTCTGTTTTAGCTGGCTTTTTTTTGTTCTTGTTTTTGTTTTTGACAGTGGTCTAGCAAGGGAAGTGGGGACTTCACCTCATTACTGCCGAGTGGAGGTAGAAGGTCCTCCACTTAGCCTCCATTGCCACCTGAGAGGAGACTCCCTGTTACTGCCCAGCAGGGTAGGAGTTACAGCTCCCCCCTGTGGCCTCCACTGACACCCTTATGATGATTGATAGCTTCATTACCACTGAGTGACGGTGAAAGTGTTGGCTCTCCACTAAGCTTCCTCTGGTATAACCCCAGCAGAGAGGGGAAGGGATTCCTCATTACTGGCAGGTAGAGGGGACTATCCCAGCTCTTCATGTGGTCTTTACTGATACCATGGGGGTATGCTTATTACCAGTTGAGGAGATGAAAGCTGGCTCCCTACTTTGCTTTTTCTGGTACAACCAAGGTGTGTCAGGGATCCATCTTATAACCTCACAAGGGTTAAATTCTAGGCTTTCCTCTTGGCCTCTGCTGGTGGTCATGGTTTTTTGTGGGGTTTGGTTTGAATAGAGTGATTGTTGACTATAAAAGTTTTCAGCCTTGCTAGGCTATTCCTTTCCAGGTCCTTTGGTAGCAGTTGGAGGAGGTTTTTGTTTGTTTGTTTTCTGTTTTTTGTTTTTGTCTGTCCCCACTGACATTTCCAAGTTTATCTTTTTCAGCTCTAAGTGTCTAGGATAGATGAGGCAAGAAGAAAACCCAGGGAACTTAAGGTCCTATGGTCTCTGGTTAGTTTGCTGCCTTCTTTCCACCTCTCAGGGTCTTCTCCTATTTGTTTTACCTATAATATTCAGGGTTTTTATTTGTACTTATTGGGAGAAATAGGGAAAAATACATTTACTACATTTACTTAGAAGCAGGAATCACATGCCTGTTTTTTTTTAATGTGACAAAGTTTTAGCCATTTTTACATGACAAAATTATAGAAGTTCGTTTTATTTTGCCAAAGCCCTATAGGTTTGTACCAATTTGGAAACTGGTATTTTTCTTTTCTTTTTCTTTTTTTTTGGTAATCAGCTTTATTGAGGTATAATTTACATACAGTAAAATGCACTGAAGTTCCATGTATAGTCCAATGAGTTTTGACAAATATATTTATTCTTGTAATTTATAATCAGGATATAGAATAATTTGCTCTGATCCCTTTGATTTCTATCACCTCCCCTGTCTCCAGCACTTGAAAACTACCGATCTGCCTTGTGTTACTGTAATTTTGCCTGCTTTCTTTCTTTCCCTTTCTATCTTTCTTTTTTTCTTCCTTCGTTTCTTTCTTTTTAGGATTTTATATAAGTAGATTCATAGTGTGTGGTCTTTTGTGCTTTTGTGTCTGGCTTCTTTTCATTTATTGTAAAGCTTTTTTTTTTTTTTGGAAACTAGTATTCTATTAAACAAAGTTTCAATTGGAAAATTTAAAACAAGGCCCTCAGTAAATAAAAAGCTGGATCAACTTGGAAATTTTTTTATGTGATCCTTTCTGGGATAATAATAACACAAGCTAACTATTAAAGTGTGTTACCATTTAAAGTACTGCACTGAACATACACCAGTTTTGAATTAAGAGTAGAACGTTATTGTAAGGGTACCTAGTATTTGTTTTAATTATGTATGGTAAGACATGGACGTGGAAAAGACTATCTGAAGGCAGAAGTTCATACTCACAGATTCCCTAGACGCAGGAAACATAGGGAAAGGCAGGGTAAGCAGGCTCAGGATTGGCTAGTTTGAACAAGTTCAGCAGGCTCCCCCAAGACATAGAAGCTGTCTCTAGTTGTCTGCTACCTGACCCTGGGATGATTAGGACAGACGGATAGTGGCTCAGAGTGTGAGAGCCCTGTAAGAGCCAGATAAAGTAAGAGGTTAGAGAAATGGGTATGCCCCCAGTATAATCTTGCCCTCACATCATGGGCAGGAGGGGTGACAATTAGCTTTATATATCATGAATACTCTTAATAAATAAATTAATTTTTTTAAAAAAGAAGAAATAGCTGTTATCTCTAGAGGGGCAGTCTTCCAGTTTCAACAAGGCCCCAGGATGTCAAAGTATCAGTAAATACAGAAAAGAAACATGTTGCACAGTGATGACAGAAATAGACCTTATTTTGGCAACACCCTGTAAGAGGAGCAGCTATCTGCGTGATAAGGCATAAGAACCTTGATGACACTTGTAGATCTGCCCAGTTCAGGTTTAAAATATATCATGAGTTCTTTTAATTGAATTTAGTGATAACCAGAAAGGAAGCTATGTCTATAAAATGGACTAAAAATTTATCAGACAATTAACTTAAGCAAGAATATTACAACAAACTGAAATATTACAACAAACTGAAATATGTTGTATTGTTTTGGTACTAACTCTAATTCTTCTTCAGTGTAGAATCTGTGCAACCTCCAGTCAGGTATAGCTTCATAGCGATGTTAGTACTGACTCTATCTCAATTTGCAAACTTGTCTACTAGTTCTAGGTCAGA
The DNA here is from genome assembly GCF_000696425.1 of Galeopterus variegatus. Taxonomy (NCBI): domain Eukaryota; kingdom Metazoa; phylum Chordata; class Mammalia; order Dermoptera; family Cynocephalidae; genus Galeopterus; species Galeopterus variegatus. The sequence goes on along the minus strand of NW_007726452.1, from coordinate 699,499 downwards.
TGCTGATTCCCCTAATTTTTTTCCCCACTATTCAATATCCTACACTAGATGGTGTTTAAATAGTCACTACCTTCTTTAAGTAATGATACTTAGTGCAGAGATGTATGTCTTTTGCAATTACTCAAAATTTAGATTTTAAGTATACCTTCCTCAAAAGTATTTCTAAGTATATTTTCTGTCTTTTCATCTTTTTCTACCATTCCTTTAAAATACAAATAAGGAGATGTGATGTTTCAATAGCACAGAAGCTAAGATTATTAGTCATGGATATTTCAGACATCAGAAGTAAATTTAATTTCCTAGAATTCTGGTGCAGTATATTGTAGTGTAGGCTCAGGCTCCAGAATCTGATTCAAATCCTAATATCTTCTGGCAACACTCTCACAGACATACCCAGAAATAATATTTTACCAGCTATCTGGTCATCCTTTTGCCCAGTCAAGTTGACACAAAAAATTATCTTTTACAGAGACCTATCAATATTCTGCAGTGTCATATTCAAATATCATTTTTGTGATGTAAATAAACAGCACAGTTTAATTTTAGGAAGTTTTTCATTGTATTTCCAAAAATTCAGGAAAACTTAAATATTATAAATCAAGAACTAAAAGACAAGATAACAGACTGGGACAAAACAACAACAACAACAACAACAACAAAAAACAGTTGGCTAAAAACCAGGTGAACTAAGTTATATAAAGAAGGTTCAGAAAGAAACCAAAAAATGTATTGACAGAGTTGAAAACAGCATCATAAATAGCAAATTCAAGATATAGAAAAAATATTTTGGCAATAAGAAAGATGCACTAGGGTAACTATACTAACGGAGTAAAGGAAAATAAAATTATGAAAGAGGAGATCATAGAAATAGAAGGCAGAGAACAAAGAGCCAATAAATGAAAGAGAGAGAAAAAGTAAAAGTAAGTGAAACTTTACATCTAATTGAAGAAAATTTTTGGTCTGACGAAAGACTGGTATACATACAGGTCAAACAGGCTCATCTAACAGATGGAAAAAGTAATAAAAAGACATTACTATGAAAAGAGACTACTATTTAAATATTCTCTCGTGACTTTAGGAATTCTCATCAAAGGGAAAGGTCCTATGGACACCAGGTAGAAAAACAGATTTCCTATCCTAGAATAAGAATTTGGCCTGCCTTAGACATCTTATAATGAAGAAAATAAACATAATAAGCTAGAAGAAAAATAGAGAGATATCTACAGTTTTGAGGGAAAAAAAGTTTGAGACTCAAGAATGCCATGCAAAGCAAATTTGTCACTTATGTGTGAAGGCAGCAGAAATAACTCACCATTATAGAAGGCCTTAGAACATATGCTTCTCATTTATTCCTCTTAAATAAACTGTAAGACATATCTGCTAAAGGAGCAACAAAGACTTCCAATCAAGATGGACATTATAGAAGGCCTTAGAACATATGCTTCTCATTTATTCCTCTTAAATAAACTGTAAGACACATATCTGCTAAAGGAGCAACAAAGACTTCCAATCAAGATGGCAGAATAGACAGTACCCAGCATCACTCTCTCCCACAATTGACCAATTTACAACTATTAAAAAGCAAAGACTGCCAAGCTGGGGCTGCTAGAGCTCAGAGGAAGGGAAGGAGAGACCTACAGAGTTTGTGAAGGTGGGAGAAGCTGTGATGAGAGAAAGAAAGGACTGCTACAACCGTTTTGAACCCCGGCCACTTCAAGGCTGGCTCTGGGGAGCACACGGAGCAAGAGCTGGCAAAAGCTGCAGCCGTGTCCTTTATGAAGTTGCTTGGAGGCTGCAGAGGAGAAGAGGGCCTTGGGTGGCCCCCAGGCCAGCTAGACCACTAACAGGATGCCTGTGGACCTACATAGGAGCAAGGGGCAACAGACAACTGAAAAAATGAGCCACTCAGAGTCTGGTGAGTCATCACAAGGGACTGGCACATGGCCCATTCTATGGGAAGTGTTTGAAGTGCAGGCGGTGGGGGAGATGGGCCCACCGGGGCAACATTGGGACACAGTGTGGAAGGCTGATCTGCCCTCCAATCAGCAAGGACCACTCAGTGAAGATTGGTCAGGAATATAGAAATGCAGGAATGCAGTTTGCTGAAAAAACTCAGGCCCAGACCAGAGTTTCCACACAACCCAGCTGTATCAGACCTCACAAGATTCAGAAATGCTTGCACGGTCATCAATTAAAACCTGAGCTGCACAAAAAGCCTTCCTCAGAGAATCAGCAGAAAAGCAGCAATTTTAACTCAACCACAGGGCTCAAGTGCTAGTCCCCATAGGAAGTTCCCCATTTTAGAAGTAAGCAGAGGGCAACAAATTAGTTCCAGTTCAGAGTTTAAGTGGTGGGAACCCCAAATAATCCAGCACAGAACTGAAAGAAAAATCAAAGTACCCACAGATCAGAGACAAATTTTGATATTAACTAGTGAAGGTCTAAAACCAGCAAAGAACACCTTTAAAACCTAGAAGGACTGGAAGGCCCCTGGGTTGCAAAGCCAGGGTAGGGAGAGAGCTGAGGGCCTCAGCCATGACTCCCTGATGTCCGCATCCAGCCCAGCAATGACCACTGGAGCTGCCGCTGGAAGTGCCCTTGGCTCCTGAGCCAAGGGCCTCAGCCATGCCCCCTGACACTTGTATCCAGCCCAGCGATGACTGCCAACAGAAGTTTCCCAGGTTCCTAAACTGGGGTAGGGGGTCCTAAAGGCCTCAACCATTTACCCCTGACATTTGCATCCAGCCCAGCCACGACCAAGCCATCATGGGAAGCCCCCTGGGCTCCTCTGCTGGAATGAGGGGGGTGCCACAGGCCTCGACCTGCTCCCTCCCCCTTTTCTCATCTTCCCACCCTATGCCTCTCCTCTTCCTCTCTCCCCCTCTTTCTCAACTGCTCTGCAACATTTTAGAATGTAAATATATATATAATAATAATAAATAAATAAATTTTTAAAATAAAAAAATTAAAATAAAAAATAATAAAATAAAAACTATTTCCTATGTAAAAAAAAAATGAAGGAGCAAATATAAAACTCAGCATTAAAGTTGTAAATATTGAAGATGATGCAATTCAGAATTAAATTAATAAGATTTTTAAAATGCTTTCAAAATAAGAAGGCAAAGATCATTTTTTAAAAAAGAGACATGGTATAAAAACATTTAACAATAATCTGGATGTTGAGTGAATAGGAATACAAATTTCCTCAAATTACATATTTTATTTTATATAGTAATCATTAAGGAAACATGGATTCATTTATTTAATACGATAGTAATCATTAGTAGAATTATAAAAATGGATAATATCAAAATTATTAAAATAAGTATGTAAATGTTAGTTTTTACAGGGCAAAACTAGAAATCAATAGAAATATCAAAGAAGCATAAAAACAAAATCAAAATGACTCAAGTTAACATATAACTATCAATGGATAAAAATTTTCAATTAATAAAGATATATTCTCAGATTGACTCAAAATACAGTCAATTATATGCTCTTTATAAAGAGTCACATTGTCAAACAAAATAAGTAGATTTTAAAATAAAAGAGTTAAAATATTTCAGACAAAGCTAAAAAAAGGAGGGAAACAAAAGGGGGGAAAAAGCAGATGTTACATTATTAATGCTGGTCAAAGTGCAACCCAAGGCAAGGAAACACCATTAAACAAGACAAAAATGATGATTTTTTTTTTATAAAGCACAACTATATAACATACAGGAACGACTGAACATATAACATATCATCAAAATGTACAAAACTATAAAAGTAATAGCCAATAACAATTCTATTAGTGTTTAATATGTTGTTGGTAAAATGTTGCTAATTTTAAATGGTATCTAAACAGCATAATTTTGAAGGTTGAGACACACACACACAAACATACTGTTAAACATATATATATTTAAATCATGAACAGAGGATAAATAAATGATCTTTCAAGAATCCATGGACAAATTGATAAAAAATTAGACCCCAAAGAAAGCTCTAATTATTGTAAAAAGTAACAATTATATTGATCTCATTTTTTTCACTATAAAGAAATAATATTTAAAATTAATGAAAAGATCAAACAGAAGTGAGGATTCAAACCTTGGATATATAAAATCTTATAAATAATTATTGGATTAAAAGGATATAAAAATGCAGTTACAAAACATTTTTAAGACAAATATAAATATGTTGTTCTTTACAGTTTTGGGTAGATTTGATGACTTTCATAATAAAAAGTTTTGAAAACTGTAATGTGAGAACTTTAAATTTAAGTACTCATTCTGCTCTCTGCTCTGCACTTGTGAAGGAAAGGCATTTCATGAACGACTTTGGCATTTGCCATGATGAAAACAACTTCCACGGTGAATACTAACTGGAAAAATTGTGTGCTTTGAAACAGTTCGGAACATCACTACTGGCAGCACCTTGGATATTTATTTTTTAACTAATTTATGTTCACAAGGTCTGGGCTTCAAGAGCATGTGTCCATTCAAACCACGTATTTGAGTACATTTTAATACGATTCCCCTAATAGGAGTTATTCATGTGGTTATTTGAAGCATGGTGGTATAATCCTCTCATATGATAGTGTACTTGTGTGAGTCAGAAGTCAACATTAAAAAGTTAATTTAAGTTCTGTCTGATTCATCACTCAGCCAGTCATTTTACAAACTATGCTGTCATTGGGGATAAGTGGGAAGAAAAGTGCCAAAGATCTACTTTTAGATACAATTAAAATCTTCAGTCTGTAGGACTATCCTGCTCAGAATAACATGAACCCTTTAGTGAGAATTCAGGATTTAAATGCTAAATCCAAAAGATCAGGGAAACTTGACTTTTAAAAAAAATTTTAGATGTGAAAATAGATGGTAAAGCTATGAAAGAATATTAAGAGGTGAGCACCTTCTCAATTCAACATGACACATAGTTACCAGTAGTGAGTTAGGTAAATAAATACTCATATTTCCCACTTGATCTTCCAGTCTTATAGATGTTCCTTGAGTTGGTCAGTGTTAAAATACAGTTTCCAAATCTTTGATAGTTTCTACCTCCCTCTCCTCAAATTTCTTTGGCAGTTACCATTACCACTTTATTTCCTTTCTTTTTTTTTAACCCTGCTTTTCTTTTCCTTCTTATTTTACCCAAATAACCTTACTATACAATTAACAAATGAACAGTTTATAACAGTTCTTAAGTAGTTGAATAAGAGAGCAGTTAAAAGGCCGACCCCGTGGCGCACTCGGGAGAGTGTGGCACTGGGAGTGCAGCGACACTCCCACCGCGGGTTCGGATTCTATATAGGAATGGCCGGTGCGCTCACTGGCTGAGAGTGGTGCAGGCGACACCACACCAAGGGTTGTGATCCCCTTACCGGTCATGAAAAAGACAAAAAAAAAAAAAAAAAAGAGAGAGCAGTTAAAAATACCTTTTTAGCATATAGGAATATGATCATATTGAATTTTGCAACCAAAACATTCTTAAAGATTATATGATTTTAAAAATTAAATTTAGAAGGCTCATTCAGCATTTATCAGTCGTTGCTTTCACTAATAACACCAAGATAATGAAAGCTGATCATGGACATGTAAAATTTCTCACTTTAAAGTTTTTTTTTTTTTTTTAATCTTTGTGTCATTTATCTAGTTTCTAGATGAATGTCTGAATTCAATGGTTGAGAGCACAGACCTAATGAACCATATCCTTACAAGTGTTTTCCCTCTGGTGAAGTTCAATAAACTGTTAAAATACTACTGCCTGTAGGAATAAAAATTTTTTATCCTAATAATTAAAGTAACTTGGGAATAGAACAGTTAAGTATTGGTGTGTCTACTGGGTTCATGTCTGAGATAAGAAAGAAAGAATAAAACTTTGTTAAATGCCCTTTGTCAATCTTCACAGATTGGAAAAAAGTGTACTGGAAAAGATGACATTAAATATTTCACAGACCACATATAATTTATCTATCTTTATGTTTCAGGATTTAAATAGAGATAAGATACTGTGAATAAAATAATATCCAATCAAAATATTTGCCACATTCTCTAGTTAAGCCTATCCCTTTCCCGTCCTCTATAATGTCCTTTTTTATTTTTATAGTATATCCTCTAAAAAAAAAACCAAAAAAAACCCCAGGGTTTTTATGCACCCATGGTAGTATATCTTAGGATGAATACTTTGATATCAGCTTCCGGGAAGAAAGAAAAAAGAAAAAAAAAAGAAAGAAAGAAAAGAAAAGAATTGAACAATAGAATTTTGATAATAGAATATATTTCCTTACATTCTATTCCAATTCTTTTTAACGTTAACAAAATTTTACAAAGGACTTATACCTCACAAAATATATATGTTTATATATGTTTGAAATGCAAATGGCATAAGTTTGTAGAGGTGATAAAAATCAAAAGCATTCTGAATCTGAAAGACTATCTCACATTAGAACATTTGGTTAAGGCTAGAATGCCTATTATATTTTGATAAGAAGAAATATTTCTTCAGAATGACTCAGAACTACCAGCTTTACACATAAAAACTTCATTATGCCAGTCTCTCTGTTTTTCTGCCTTAGTCACTACAATTATGGTTGAATACACGTTAAAACAAGTAATCTATTTTTTTGCTTTAAACACTTCTTCCTCCTCTTTCTCAAGTTAGCCTGAACTTACTTGTGTTATGGTGGTGTTAGGATCCTGTTGGCTTTTGCTAATTGTATTTTATTCTTGTGTCCTGATCACCAAATTTTATATGTAAGCTAACTCTCTAAATATCTGCAGGGAATTGAAAAAAAAAAAAAAAGAGCCCACAGAGTACCTCAAAAAATAGATTAAATAGACTCATACCAAGACGTATAATTGTAAAATTTTAGCACATTGGAGACAGTGTTGTAGAGAAGAAAAAGTAGGTCTCATAAGAAGAATCAAAAACCCGAATAGTAGCTTACTTCTCACTGGAATAGAGAGAGTTCAAGGTCATCGGAGACATGCTCTCAAAATTCTCAAGAAAAATGCCTTCCTGCCTAACATACTAAACCAAACCAAATTTCAATCAAGTTTCAGGGTAGAATAAATACATTTCAGGCAGGTAATTTCCAAAAAATATATTTTTCTTGTTCTCTTCTTTCAGTAAGCTCCTGGAGGCTGAGTTCTACCGGAATGAGGGAACAAACCAAGGAAGAAGACTTGGCAAATGAGAAGCAGTATTTCCAACAAAAGAGAGAGATGAAGGTAAAAACCATGATATTGATGAATGAGATCCTAGGATGAAAAATGCAGTCACAGAAGGTATAGTGGGTTGAATTATGTCCCCCCCCAAACTCCCTGAAGCTTGAATTGAGTCCCCCAAGTTTTATATATTAGAAAACTAATCCCCCTGTGACTGTTAAGAGGGTAGGAAATGCTACTATGGTAATTGAAAGGTGGAGGCTTGAAGAGGTGATTGGATTGTAGGACCTTGCAGTAGTGAATGAATTAATAATGCTGGTCAGGGGTGTGGTTCTGAGGGCTTTAAAAAGAGAGTGAATGAGGAGGTTATTCTCTCTGCTCTCTCTGCTTCTACCATCTTGCAATGTGAGACCCCTGGGTCACTGTCATCACCACCAGATGGACTTTGGACTTCCCAGCCTTGGAAAGTGTAAGCAAAAAATATCATTTTCTTTATAAATCACCCAGTTCCAAGTATTTTGTTATAAGCATCAGAAACAGACTAATATAGAAGGTAACCCATACATATTGGAGTATGGCAGAAGGCTCCGTGAGAAACTCAACTAGAAAGATGAAATTGATGGAATATTTGATGTGTCTGTGTCTGAACATTTTGAGAAGAGATATGGAAAACTGAGGCGTTTTCCATGAAATCAGATAAATACATAGAAAACTAAGCAAATAAGAAAAGACAGTTATTAAATTCTAGGCAAATAGAAGTTAAGCTGTAAAGGAAGAGTAATAATTTCCTTCCCAGCCCAGCTGAGAATAATGTTTGTTATATTAGTATAGGCACTACAGCTATCTTTTGTTACTATTTTCACAGTATTTCTTTTTTCCATCCATTTACTTTCAACCTGTTTGTGTCTTTGTGAAATGTATCTCTTGTACACAGCATATAGTTGGATTATGTTTTATTTTTATCCATTCTGTCAACCTCTGACTTTTGATTAGAGTGCTTAATCTACTTACATTTAAATGTATTTACTGAGAAGGTGAAATTTATGTCTGGTATTTGGATACTTGTTTTTTACATCTATTTTTGGTTTCTCTAATCTTCCATTACTGCCCTTTTTTTTGTATGTTAATAGCTCTCTTCTAGTATAGCATCTTAATTTACACATCATTTCTTTTACTATTTTTTTTTTGAGTTTTTTTTTAGTGGTTACTCTCAAGTTAAAATCTAAATTAAACAGTCAAGTTTGAATTAATACCAAGTTAATTCTAGTACACAAATACTTTGTTCCAATTAGCTCTGTTTCCTCCCCCTCCTTTGTGCTATTATTATCATATAAATTACATCTTTATTTATTGTAAACCCATCAACTCAGTTTTATCATTATTGCTTTATGTCACTATCTTTTAAGTCAGATAGAAAAAAAGAGGTACAAACAAAAATAAATGTATACTGTTTTCATATATACTTACATATTTTTATAGGTGTTCTTTCAGGTGTTCTTTATCTCTTTGTGTGGATTTGATGTCTAATGTCCCCCTTTTATTTTTTATTATTCTTCATTTTTTTGTGGCTGGCTGGTACAGGGTTCTAAACCTTTGTCCTTGGTGTTTTGACACCATGCTCTAAGTAACTGAGCTAACTGGCTAGCCCTATTGTCCTTTCTTTTTTTTACTTATAACCACACAAATGAGGATAATGTCCTTTCATTTAATAGCTTGAAGTACTTTCTTTATTATTTTTTTTGGTGTGTGTCTTCTAGTTACAAATTCTTTCAGTTTTTGTTCATCTGAGAATGTCTTAATTTCTCCTTCATTTTGAAGGATAGTTTTGCTGAATTTAGAATTATTGGTTGACAGTCTTTTTATCTCACAACTTCTAGTATGTCATCCTCGTATAACTTCGTATAATGTATGCTATACGAAGTTATTACGCTAGTGAAGGTCTAAAACCAGCAAAGAACACCTTTAAAACCTAGAAGGACTGGAAGGCCCCTGGGTTGCAAAGCCAGGGTAGGGAGAGAGCTGAGGGCCTCAGCCATGACTCCCTGATGTCCGCATCCAGCCCAGCAATGACA